>NC_136658.1:99778528-99823528 GCF_903797595.1 Erithacus rubecula
AAGGCTGAAATGCTCTTCCCTTTTCTGAAAACCACTCAAAAATCCTCACCTAACAAAACAGCCTGTTGGCATGGATAATAAATAGTATGAGGTTTGGCTGCTTTCCTACTGCCACAGAAGGTTGTTGTTATCTAACCTAATTTGTGTCTTCCAGTCAGCTTTCAGCTCCATTCCTCATCCCAAATGTAGAAATACATAGATGCTCCAAACAATGAGATAGCTAGTATAAAAATTCATTTTCTGCTTGAGACAGCTTCTCTGGTTAGTTGTACTGTATGTATAAAGTTATTGTTCACTCCACAAATACATTTTGACAATCTCCAAATCCCCCCATCTTTCTGGAAAAAAAAAAAAAAAAAAAGGTTGAGCTTGCAATTTTCCCTTGTACTTGTATAAACCTTAACAAGAGAATTGACACTTCTGGACTGAATACATTCAGTGTATCACTGAACAAAAAATTATTGATGACCTAACATAGATAATACAGTCTTGAAGCCTTGTGAAGAAACAATGTATTAAAGATGACATCCTTTCAAGAGACAATTTCCATTGCAGAATTATACAGTGGAATGAAGATAAAATTGAGTGGGATATATAAATTTGGTGAATAAAGATGAAAGACTGTAATGAAAAGACAGTGGGAAAAAAAAAGTGTCTGCTGTAAAGGCTGGAAGATTGAGAGTAATACTAAACTTTCCCAACTGGATATATTTGGCTATATTGTACTTGACATCTATGCACCCTTACTAGCAACAGTCTTGGTTTTATTAGGAAGCTGAAAAGTCTTAAAGACTTCCCTTGTGGAGAGCTGAAGGCAAACTGTGGTATTTCTGAAGAATTTTTCAGTATTGATTCAGGTGCACTCTCACCTGCTTGATGTGTGTTATGGACCCAGCCTCAACATGAGCAGGCTGTTTGTGTGTCAAACTTGCCATACCTGTGGGAGTCAGCTGCCTTGCTGTGCAGAATTGGAGTGAGCTTTTAATTATGTAAGATCTAAGAATAACAATGTTAAAATCATAATTTTTTTTAAGGATAAAGTTATAAGAGTATAGAACAATAACAATGATTTGCAGTAAGCGTATTTTGTTATGTGCTCCTGTGGTTCTGTCTAGCTTATAAAGATGGCTAATTAGGCAATCTAACTTTCTAGGCCAGAAGTTTTTCAGTTTACTTTTTCTAAATACATTTTTCAATTTATTTTTTAAAAGTATTGTTACTAAATCCTCTGAGATTATCTGCTCTGGGAAGTCTGTTCTTTCTCAAATGGAATGTCCTCTTTCTTGTTCATCTTCTTATTCCCTGTAATTTGGGCACTGGGGTGCTGCATGATACTCCAAAGGATGAGGTCATTTTTTTTTCCAGCCTTACTGTAATTTAAAATTACATGATTGACATTTTTATTGTATGCATGTACGAGTATTTTCCCTGGTTCTAAATTTCAGGTTGATTTTTTTCGTTTGGATGTATTTTAAATCTCAGAAATACTACTTCACTAGCTTAACAATTTAAATGTCTTAATTATTCATAATTTATGTTCCCTGTGGGATTCATTGTGTTTTGCCTCCTACAAGCTTTTTGCATAGCATAAGACACTTCTTTTTAATGGGAAGGATTTGGAGATGCATTTGAGAGTGGAATGGCCAAAGTGGTTGTGCACTGAGTACTGTGATAGCAGCTACACAAGGGTTCACTAGAGCATCCCTGCTACAGCATCAGCACTAGAGGTGTCTGAAGGAGAAGCTCCAGGGAGAGCCAGCATCATGCCTAGTAATGCTTTTATTCTGTTAGATCAGTTATGAATTTCTCTAAACTACATGTCATGACAGGCAGCCTGCTTAGCTGCTTTATAGGGTTACTGAAATCTGCTTTTTTTCTTTCACAAGGCAGATTTAGCTGCCATTTAAAATTGTGTATTCAAAAAGAGGCAGAGAACATCACCGTGCAGTCTCAAGATGGGCCTGTTTGATATCTGATAAAAAATAAGGTGGTTGCTCAGAAGATGAAATTCAGTGTGCAGAGATTGTGAGTGCAGATAAATTACTTAGATGAGGAGGAGTGAATCTTTACAAATAATTTTATAAGTTGCTAGAAAAATTATTGTGTGTTCTGTTGTGATTGGGCTGCTTTTTGTGAGTATGTTGGTAAATGGTGGTGATGTTTTTCTATTAATATTCTATTATTTCTATTATTTTCATTATTCTAATGCCAATGTTGACAATATGTTCCCAAAATCTCCGGTTTGTCCTTCTGTCTATAGAATTTTGGTAGACACAGCTCCTTTTATTAGGAGTCTTATATCTGGTGGAGTTCACTTCCTTCAGTGCAAGTGAGCATTTTGGAGAGCAATACAACAGTTTATTTGAGCCGTCCAGTTTTAGCAAATATTTTTACAAGCATTGCACCATGATCAAGAACCATCTGACCAACATTCACGTTCAGATGTCACTTGTTCTTGCTGAAAAGTGTCTGAAGTGTCTGTCCCGTTACTGAAATTTTCTGTTCCCCTTTCCTGTTCTTGTGGGTTATCTCATTAGAGCAGAGCTGTAGCTGCAGTCACAGGCTTGGGAAGGAGGGGAGGAAGTCCTGTGAGGGAGCTGCTGGACTTTGTACACTCAGGGCTGTACTCTTTTCTTTCTCAATTTATCTGCTATGGATTCTCACCATTGAAGCACACTTGAATGTTTATATAGCTTTATACTGCAAGTACCTGTATGTTCTGTCTTATCACTAGAATGGAGGGAAAAGTTGATGGTAAGACTTCTTAACTCTTAGAATTGTTTCTTTGTGGTGAGAATGTCTTGTATTGTTGTAATTCTTATTAAAGCTTCTCAAGTTTCAGAAAATTATACATTCTCGGATATTGTATTTTTTGATTACATGTTTTAACTTCTCTTGTGGGACAGAGTCCAGTATTTGAAGCATTCAGTACAATTTTTTGTTAGATATGTTGAACTTCTTAGGAAAATTTTAGTTGCTATCATCAGAAAGGTAAAGTATCTTTCTAATGAAATGCTACTCGTTCTAAATTGTTGGACTGCTGCTCTAAGACAAAGAGCAGAGGTCTAATGAGAAAATTCCTCTAATGAAAAAAAAGAGTTGCTCAAACCAGCAGACTGCTGCTAAAGGAAGTGTTTCACTGGGATGTTCTATGTCTACCAGTCATAGCCAGCTGCTTTTTTTCTGTCCTAGAGACAAAATATTCCTTGCACTTGCAGGTACTAAGTCTAATAATAGCTATACCACATTCCTTTTCCAGCTTGTAAGTCAGAATTTGCTCAGAAAATTTGCAAAGTACATGCATGCTTTTCCTGTGAGGCTCCTGCTCACTTGGACATGGCTCCTGGGCTTCCTACAAACTTTTGCCTGGAAGCACTGTTATCTCTTGCTCTGCCAGTTTGGAACCACACAAATTACTTTCTGTCTTCCTTTGTGTTTGGTAAAATAGTATAATTTGTATTTGGTAAAATAACGTAGTTCATTTTAAAAGAATACCTGACCTGCTTTAGTGTTTTGGTGCCAGTTTTTCCTCATGGTTTTGCAAAAAAGCATACAGTTTTCCTGACTGTTGTTTTTAGGAGTTTGTGGTAAAGTTTGAAAGATTAAATTTAAGATTTCTTCATTTGTTGAACATGAGCATCCAAAACTGCTAATACAACCAGATAGTTCTACCCAGGTAGATGTGTACATCTAGGGCAAAAAACCTCCAAACTTAATTCTAGCCCCTGAAGGAAACAATATTCAGAACACTTTTTATTCTGGAACATAAGCAGACTCTATTGACTGACAAAGTAAAAACCTCAAAGTTTTTAATTCTTGCCTTGTTCTTAGGTGGACTTATGCCTTTTCCTTGTGAGTAATCTTATGATTGGTGTATTTCTCTTCATGTTTGGATTTTGCCAGTGGAAGGTTGCAGAACAGGACAGAATCTATGGCTTTTGTTTTGTTTTTAATGATCTAAAAACTTCACAGTGGTGACAGCCAGTTTTAAACATGCATTGTCTGGTGAAACTTATGCCACAGAACCTTGTTAGACTGGTAGGCAATGCCAGAGATGTGTGTGGAGAAGATGGCTTTATAAACTAAAATACATCATAATTAGTTCATGCACTGATGGCAGTGCTAGTTATGGTGCTGAGGAATTAATTCTGAGTTATGGAGAAGGAGATTGAAAATAACATATATTTTACCTGGAAAGGAAAGTGTGTGGGAATAAATCCTCCATCACACTGACTACACATGGAAGGAATAGCTGGAATCTTAGTGGAGTTGTCTGGTACCTAAGGTGTTGTCGTTGATTTTGACCCTTGGGGAGCTGATAAAGTTGCCTGATAAGTCACTGAGATGTGTCTTTGTGGACAACTGATCTCAGCAGAAAATGTGCTGTCCTCTACTTTGTCATCTGTGTCACATTACTTTTCTTTAGCATTTGGTAGAGAGCCATTCTGTTAAAAGTCTAAGGAGGTGCTCCAGAGACATCACATCAAACCTTGCTTCAGGTTAACTATTGAGCTCAAGTAATAGTTTGTTAGATAATGAGAATCTAGGAGTTGAAGGTGAAAACCTATATTTTCAAACTTTTTACTGTCTTGGCAATACCTAGAATTCAGGGTGTCAACTCCCAAAGTCTTGGAAAACAGGAGTACTTGAATCCAAAGCAGTATTTTTAATTCCCTTGCTGTAAGTGATACTTTTTTTGTTTTCACATGCATTATTTTATATCTAAAATATACTTAGACAAGCTTATTTTCTTGAGTATCTAACCCATTTCTAGTCTTGTTTATTTAATAATAAACCATTTTTAAATTAGGTACTTGTGCTTGTTGAATGATAATCAAGATTTTACTAAAAAAATAATTTCACAAATATTAATAAATTATTTTGTGGAAAAGAAATGCAACACTATCAATTTCTAACAAAATTGTAATCTAAATAAATAATAATAAGACAAGTTGCTTACAGAGATTGTATTTTTACAGTATGTGCTTCTGGATAGCTGACAAGTGCCAAATGTTTGTGTTAAGTGTATCCATCAGTGAGGAAAAACTTTATTTCTAAAACAAGTAAATAAAAATGAGGTTGTAAGTAATGAGCTAGATTAAATTAACTTATGCAAACAGAACTATCTTATTTCCAGATTTTAACTTGGTTCTTCTACTACAGCCTAGATTGTGAGGGCAGGACTTGTCGTACCAGCTTTTTCCATTGTTACCTATAGCTTCCTGCAGCTGAACATCAGGAGTAACATCCTCTATTTTTGCAAGCAGGCAGAAGACTCAAAATGTGCCTCAGATAAGATAATGGGTATTTTGCTCATTCTTGAAAGTGTCACCAGATTGCATAAAATGGTAAAAAGCAGTTCTGTATTTTCTCTGCAGGGGCCTCCAGGAGACCTCTAGTAATGGTCTCTCTCTGTCTTTGCCCTGGGACAGGGCTGTGCCTGATGGATGGCTCTGGTCTGGGAGGTAACTTCTGCAGATTCCTTCCCTACAGGCAGAATTTACTCCTCTTAAGGTGTTTGCATATAATCTTCTGGCTTGGGCCCCACCTAATTTGTGTTCCAGCTGTGAGAAGTGTGGATCCTGAGCAAAGGATTGTGTTACATCCTCCATGAGTAAGGATAGAGGTCTTGTATGCAGATTTTAGCTCAGCAGAGTCCTAATTGTTTGATTCTTTCAATTGGAGCAGCACATCTTTTATGAGATATGTTTCCTGGATATTTACAGTTCAGTTCTTGTTTGTTAGAAAGAGCATTATGATTTTACAATGTTTTTATGGCAATGCATGAAATTACTTGAAAGTTAAAAGAATTCTGTTCAGTGATGAGAGGTTTACACCTGTTTATTTTTTCTCTTTTGAATAAGCAGATGACCTATAGTTGACTGCAAGTGCTCTTCAGTGAGTAGATCCATCAGCTCTCTAGAATGAGACAGAGCTCTGGAGCTGTGCTAGCTTGCTCTGCAATTATGTTTCACCCAGCCTTTTTTGTTAACTTCTTTTTATCCCAGATTATGAAGGGTTGGGTAATTCCAGAAATCCATAATTAATGACTTATTTTGGGATTTTTCCATTAAAATTGTAAACGTGGGGTTTTTTTTAATTGTATTTGTCTTGTATGCCAAGGAGAGGATATGTTATAGGATAATATCTATATGCTGCTTATTTCAAGCAGAAATTTATTTGAAGTGTGCAAATATTCTTGATCAGAAACTCTTAAAATGCATCGATTTTGGGATCATGTGGTAATTCTCCAGAGTAATATTCCATGGATACAGTTTTGTAGTTTTGCTTGTGTCAGTCATATCTGAGCCATATCTGTCTCTCATTAGATGTCCAGTAATGCTCATTTGTTTGGTTTGGCATGGAAAAACTCAAACCTTAATCTTTCTGTTGTAGATGATAGTGTTGAGGATATCTGTGCAATCCCTATCTGAAAGTGTGTTAGTGTAGGATGGATATTCAGGCTGGTTAGCCTGCAGAGTCCTCAGTTATACAATGGCACTGCTTTCAGAGGGAGAATATTAATTTTCTAGAGGCTCTCCAGATCTGTGAGGCAGATTACAGATGAAGTTAATTTTTAAAAATGTATTCCTTTCATCTGATTTAGAATGCAAAGCCTTGAATTATTTGATAAACCCAACTGTTGTACCTTTTTCTCCTATTGTACTTGTCATTAGGAGTGACAAGTATCCTTTGACTAGAAACCTAAGATTACAGGTGGCCACTGTGTGTATGTTTGTGTATGGTCAGAGCCTTTAAAACAGCATGAGAAAGATCATCCAGTGTCAATCCCTCTGCCTTAGGTAAGAACACCTTTCACTAAATCAGGCTGCTCAGAACTTTATCCAACAATTAGTCATTGCTGTTAGTCATTAATTGCTGTTATAATGTTCTTACCAAAAAAGATATCTTGGAGTAGATAGTGTCTAGTCTTGTTAAAGGCTCAGTCACAAGTTGTATGTGCTTGCCTCATGTATAATTGTATTAAATATTAGTAATATCAAAAATTAGTCATAAATATATTGATGCTGAAAATTTCCAGGCAAGGAACACTTGCAATGACAAGTGTGTACTGAAGGTATGTGAGGCAAGTGATTCCCACACATCAGAATAAGATTGATTCTTACTTAAGACTCATGTTTCACTGCCAGGTATGATAACTGTGCTGCTCAGATGAGTTTGAGTGCTGGGTGTAAGGCAGAACTCAAGCCCAAAACTTAAAGCAGGAAACATCCTGGCTTCCCTTAATAGCAGCAGCTATTTTGACTTGCTCATATCAGCTACCCTGCAGTTTTCTGTTTCACCTTGTGCCATCTGTTGACCACACAGGGAGGCAGTGGAATTTGGGGGGTTGCTTTTCTGGCAGATTAGAAAAGAAGTGAGTCATTTTGGCTGGATTAGTGAGTTCAGTGTGGTTTGCTGTATGCTCAGATGAGCTGCAGTCAAGACCAGGATCAGGGAGAGGTTTACATCCCATTAAAATGAGAAACTGTTTGTTAAGCATAGATGACACGCAGTCTTTTTGTTTAAAAAGCAGCATATCTCCAAGGAAGAGGAGCAGGGCTTTTAATGTTCTCATTAATTGCTAGACAGTACTTAGAACAGGAAAAGCTCTTTTCATTTCAGTTACTTAATGGAAAAAAAAAATCCCATAATGTACAAGAGTGTCCAGTCTTCTTATGAGCTTTTTTCCCTTTTCATTGACTCCTGCATGTACATGTAAGGATCTCTTCTTTTGTCATACAGTCCATGTTAGCATAATTGCTGTAGGAAATTTCATCACATCTAAATCCTACTATGCCTCTTTCAGTTTTCTTTTACTACTTTAATGGACTTTGTGAGTCAAAATCACTAAAAAACCCCCAATATTAATTGAACAGGTGGACAGATTGAAGGGTGAAGAAGGAAACCACATACACACAACCCCTCTCTATTTACTTTATTTCCAAGGCTTCTGTCAGGAAGGATGGTGACCAAATGTCTCTTGTTTTTAATGGAATAGAGTGAAAGTGGTGTGCACTTTCTTTCAGCCTTTGATGTAGAACAGCACTGTGCTTTAACCAGGCTTTGTGGTGCACAAGACCAGATTTCAGTATACATCATCCTGAGGTGGGGAGCACACACATTATGAGTGTTTAGTGTAACACGAATTCACACTTTGTGAGCTCTTGTCATGCAGGAGTGTCTGCCTGCACAATCTGCTGGTGAATAGGGGTTGTGTGCGATGCAACTGCCTAGGTTTGTTAAAGGAATATGTGAGGTGTGTAAAACATGAGACACTGGTTTATTGCCTTGAAATCATTGTAGCATGGATAGCATTCATATATATAAACATCCACAAAGTTGAATTATGTCCTTTTTTTTGAAAATAAAAAAACTGCTGCCCATGAGAGACATGATGGAAGATGTGTACAGTCTATGCAATCTTCCAGCAGTAGATTGAGACCAGTGGCACTTCCCCGAAAAAATAAATTACCCGAAATTTGCGGCACATTCATATTCAATTTCATCACAGCAGATGCTCATTAGTATGTTGTTATTAATTGGTATTCACTTTAGGTTTTGTTTAAAATGAAGATAATAATTAGGTTTTAATTACTGCATCTTTCTAACGGGGGAGGGGAGGAAATGCCTCTCAAAGCACTGAAGTATTTCCTGTATGCTTTGCTCCATTACATCTAAGCTTTGAAAGAGTCCCTAAGACACATTTTTCTGCCAAGAGACTTCTTTTCTGTTTCCTTTTATTTCTTTCCTGTTTTTAAAATATTAAGGATTTGTTTGATGGACATACTGAATCATATCATAGTAAGAGCCACTATTCTTTTTAATCAAAATTATCGAAAAAGCTTTTCACAAAAGTAACTCTCTCAAGCAGCTGATTAATGAAGTGGTGCCACTGTTTTGTATTATAATTAATTGAAGTAATACAAATAACTTCTGTAGCCTGTGGAAATTATCTCTTTTGCAAAGCAGTCTATTAGAGTTAGCAAACTAAATGGGAGATTTTTTTTTTTTGTGGATTTATTTAATTTCTTATTTCCTTTATCCTTAAAACCATAAGATTTTACTGTGACACAACAGTAAATAAAGAAT
The DNA here is from genome assembly GCF_903797595.1 of Erithacus rubecula. Classification (NCBI taxonomy): domain Eukaryota; kingdom Metazoa; phylum Chordata; class Aves; order Passeriformes; family Muscicapidae; genus Erithacus; species Erithacus rubecula. Next base: position 99,787,622 of record NC_136658.1, read on the forward strand.
ACTCTACAGAGAGGGCTTAAAGAACTTGGAGAGAGTCAGGTGCAGACAAAAGCAAAAGGGCAGAAAAAGTGAGGATGCAGGAAAGACTTAAAGGGTTATGAATGTGGTGGGACTATAAGAAAAGTATATAAGAATTCAAGAGATGCCAGAGAGTAAATGAAAGACTGGAATATGAGTAATCTAAAGAGGTTTTGAAGAAGCATTGACCATCCTTTATTTGGTTAATGCAGGAATTCACTGTGAAGTTTCATGCAGGTAACAGCAGGACAAGGGGGAACAATGGTAAACTAGCAGAGGACATATTTAATTAGGTGTTCTGAGGAAATTCTTTACTGTGAGGGTTGTAGGCACTGGAACAAGCTACCCAGGAAGCTGTGGATCCCCCATCTCTTGGAAGTGTTACAGGCTGGGCTGGATGGGCTTTGAGGAACCTCATGGAAGCAGTCTAGTGGAAGCTGTCCCTGCCCATGGCAGGGGGGTGAAATGGTCTTTAAGATGCCTTCCAACCCAAACTGTTCTATGATTCTAGAATTAATCTAAATAAGGGCGTCCAGTTGTCTGGCCTGTTAAGTGTACACTTGCAGGATACAGAGGTTTTGTGTGCTGGCTAAGAGGTGTTTAGTGGAATAGCACTGCATCCAAGTGAGTAAAACATCAGCACTAGAATCACTAGATCGGTCTTCTGCTGCCTTGCTGTTGTGAGTTTCCATCAATTTCTCCTTCTGTCTTTCCCTCTTTCTTTGCCTGATTTCTTACCTCACCTGATTTCCTTTCTCACCTCATTTTTCTAAGTTGCTGTGCTGCCTTTCAGTACTGAATGGCTTTTAAAGGCCAGTGTATTTCCCATTGGGGCACCCCCTTAACAGGAGGAAGAACAGTGAGGCATCCCAACTGAAGTTCCTTGGAATGTAATTTAAACTAATCAGCATTGAGGGAGAAGCTTTCTAATTTCAACACCTTAACGCAGCTGCCACCAAACTTTCTTAAAAACCAGAAAAGCTGGTGAGAGACTGTCCATCTGATTTCTCCTCAGGCACTGTGTTTAGGGTAGGAAGATGGCTGCCGGTGGTTAAGTCTTTTCAGGGCCTCTTGCTTTCTAGAAGTTGAGTTTTTGCATTTCTAAAAAAGAGTAAGAAAGGTGGGCACTGGCTATTTTTTTACTCTCTTTCTCCAGATTAACAAAACCAGTTTCAGTTCTCATATCTTGTTGTAGAAGGATCATTTTTCCTCTGGAAAAGTCCTTACTCCTTGACTACGCTGTTACGGACTGAGGGAGCTGCCTGGTGTGACTGGAGTGAGTGTACAAGGAGACCTTGCTCCAGAGCTGAGTTTTTAGGCATTTGTGAGACTGGAGAAGAGATGGTGCTGCCCTTCAGTCCAGTGCCTTGTTCAAACACCTGCAGGGGCAGGGCAAGTGCTGAGCCAGACCTTGTGTTCCAGCAGGGTGGCCTTGGCCTTGTGTGCAGGCACCTCTGTCCTTCAGGAGCTCCTAAGAAGTCTCCTTTCCTTATGTATGCCCTGGTGGACATTGTCTGGTGTGTGTGGTAGTTGAGCAAGGTAATTTTCTGTTCATGACTGTCTGCTTTATGCTTAGTCATGGGAAAATGTGCTTTTCCAGTGTTTGTAATTGATCAGATCTGTTAAGACACCATTGGTTTCCTACTGTGTAATCTTGAGTAATGTTAAATTCTTCCTTGGAAGACAGTTGGAGATTTGCAGTTGGCCTCATGATGCTACAGGAAACAGCTCTACAACCAATTTCAAACCTAGATTTAAATTAATATTTTGTTGGCTAAACACAATGGATTATTTTTAATGCATCTGTTATTTTTATATTAAAAGCCTAATTTTTCTGTCAAAGAAGTGAATAACTGTGAATGAAAACTATATACCTTTTGTCCCTTCATCTGTTGATTGGTGTTTTAAATGCAATTTAAAAAAAAAATAGTTTGGTTGCCTGAAAAGAACAAAATGTTCTTTCCATGAGTGGAAGCTCTGAAAGAAGCAGACTTACCTGCAGAAATTAGTTCTTAATGAAATAAAGAAATCAAACATCATGGAGTAAATAAGGACTTCAAAATACAATTTTATTTTCATGTTCTTGCCATTCAGTCTTTCATGGGAAGAAAGAACGCATAAATAGTGATACAAATTCAGCTCCAGTTCTTCCTGTAATGCTGGGGTGTTGGGTTTTCTTTACACAGAAAATTGGCCATTAAAATTAAATATTATTTAGGTTTAAAGTTTTAGGCGTTGGGATTTTTCTCCTTTTTTTTAAACCTACAGGTTGTCAGAAATTAAGGGAATGTAAGAAGTGGTGGTATAAGTAATTCTTAAAGTCCCTTCAAATTTAAGGTGCCTTGTCCTTGTATTTTTAAATATGCCATGATATTAGTATTTAATTGCTTGAAAATCTTGAAATGTTTTGTTTTCTATCAGTTACTAAGTGTAAGATACAGGAAACTAAAGGGAAGGAGACAGAACATTATAAAAAAAAAAATTGTGTGTATATCTGCCTATGTGTGCACTTACACATTTTTACATACTGATTTTTGTACTTTCTTTATCCATTTAAGCAGTGACTTTCAATTAGCCTGCCTACTAATATCAGGTCACTAAACTCTATAGCTGATGCTTTATTCTTTCATGTGAGTTGTCATTCGTTTGCTTCAGTTGGCTGGCAAAGGTTGTTGTATATCCATTACCAGCAACACAGCACTTTGCATTTCTGAATTGACAAGCAGCTATATTGACCTAGCGCTTATTATGGGTCAACAGCTGCGTTAACCGACGGAAGGACTGAGGGGCAATTAAAATGAATTGGCAAAAATATATCTTCCTAATTTACTCCAATTTGTTATTTATGCTAACATTGTATGGCTTCTATGGTGACACTAAACAGAATGGACCCAATAATGGCAATTAACATAAAAATATAATGGCTAATCAAATTGACAGCAACTGTTTCTCATCATCTCGACACACAATACATTATCAAAACAAACTATTATGAAGGAGGTAATTTCAGTGTTCTATTCAACCTGCTTCATGTGTGCAGTCAGGGAGATGTGTACCAGCAATTACAGCTGAATATAAAAAACTAAACAAATAACTTAATCGCTGTCGTCCTCCTTTTTTCTTCTTCAGGAAGCAGTAATCAGGATTTACTAAAAATAACTGGTGTATAATAGTATAATGATGATGCATATCGTAGAATAGCTAATAAGGAATAAAATATGCTTCTGTGTGTCTTTTTTTAAAATAGGTTCACATGAAGTGGAAAAAAACTATACTGCTAAAATATATAAAAAATAAGCAGTAGTAATAGTTGTCAGATGTCTCAACATGAGTTGCTTAATAGTTATAGATACTTATTGCATGTCAATAGAAGTGTAAAATTAGCTGAATGTAGTAGCAAAACTTGGCTTGATTGGGCAAAAGACTGAAAAGCTAAGTTAGAGTTCCTTAAGTAGAAATAGTTTACCAGTTGCTCTTCCACTGCATTTTCAGGATCATTCTTAGTGGTATGCTGCGTGGCAGTTTTCCATTGGTCTAACCACATCCTGTGTTTTATAGCTCACCAAGAAAATCTTTGAGGGTTCATATGTCTGTCTTTTCACTAAATATGTTAAAATGGACACCACTTCCATATTTGATGCTGTTAAAATATTCTTTGAAATGAACAACTCTTCAAACCATTGTTGGTCAATAGCTAAAATCCAGTATCCTAAACAGCAAGGAGTTGAATGTGGCTACATGGATCAAAAGTGCAAGAGGTGAATTTGAAAGGTTTTAATTTTAGTGTGGTCCAGATGGATCTCATGTCTATCCAAGAAATTTCTGGAGGACAGAACAGTGGCAGTGATAGGAGAGCAGTAAGATAGGAGTGTGCAATTTGGAGCTAGAGGAATAGCACAGAGGTTTGACATAACTGGCCTTCAGACCATTTAATTGAATGTCATATTACACAGGTAAAGCATCTGCAGAATTTTGAGCTACATGTGTGATTACTAACATGCAGTGGCCTTCACAGATGTGTAGAGCAAGGTGATGATGTAACTGTAAAGGTGTATATGCACCTGTTCCTGTGTGGATGACACAGGAACATTATGGGACCACATCTGGAGTGGGAAGGGGACAGTACAAACAAACACCCGTATTCATTATAAAATAGACATTAATTCTTTTTTTTTTCCTTAGTTCATTGTATTGTGCTAAATACTAAAGCATCAAAATTACTCCTCTGTCTCGTCATTCCCACGACTTTCATTTTCTAGCTAAGGCATCATTGTGATATGTGTATCTATAAGAATGGATAAATGCATTTTAAGTTTCTGTAAGAACTTCCAAGTTTCATTGACTCATGGAAGTGTTTGGTGTAAATTGTGAGAAAAACTGTAGAGATGTATTAAGGACACTTTGTAGCATAGTTCTAATTGCAAAATCTGACATGAATAAAACATATGAACTGTTGAAAGAAAGCCAAATAGAAATAAATGCTTTTTAATAGTAGACTTAGAAATGGGTGCAAGAGACACACTTTTGAGTTGGGTTTTTAATTGCTATCTTCTTCCTTTGCAGTATTCTGATAAGGCCCTGTACACTCAGCTCTGCTTCTACCGATACATTTTTGATGTGGACTATGCATTGGATAAAGTGGTTACTGAGGAAGAAAAAGGTATGTTTAAAACTTTTAATTAATTAATTATTGCTTAGAAGCAGTTTGCATACTAGACACTAGACCTACTGTACTCTTCGTATCTGAACTATGAGCCTGTAATCTAAAACAGGAAATAGAAGAAAGTATTAATTTAAGAATCTCCTGTAATGTGCTCCATCAGAGCTTACCACTTTGAGAATATATTATATGCTCCCTTTCTTCTTTTGAGGTGACTGTATTTTGGAAAATGTGCTTTTCTTGAATGTTATACCCTTAGAGAAATCTCTTTGCTTGAAGGACATGTTAGCTTCAGTAAATAGATTAATTAAAATATGTGCATAATTAAAACATGCATTCAACTGTTAGTATTGAAGAGACACTTTCTAGCAGGGAAAAAAAATGAGGGCACAAGAACAGCAATAATGCTAATTGTTGTCTGCAAACCTCTTTTAAATAAAATACAGATTAACCTGATCTTAGGAAGATTTTTTTCTCTTCTCCCAATTACCATGACATTTCTGAACTAAAACATTTCTAAGCTGTAATGGATCAATGGGTTTCGTGCAGCTAAGTGATTTTCAAGCTGACAGAAGAATATTTCTGTGAGTGAGCTAATACTTGGAATTCTGAGAAAAGATATGTTTGGGTCCCACCACTTGGCTGTGTCCTCTGTGGATCTTGAGATGTCTGTGAGGAAAATGTTCTGCTGTTGGGATTGTCTGTGTTCTGATGGCTGCTCTGCTGTCAAAATCATTCCCACCCCTGCCCTGCATCTGCAGTTCAGTTACTGGTGGTAATAAGAGATTAAATGAAACTCAGTCTTTGCAAGAAGAAACATAAGGCCAAAAGCACCCTGTTTGCTTATTTGAGCAGTTTTTAGGTAAGAGGTTACACATTTTCATTTCCATACATGGCATATCAAAATAACATTTACAGAGGTTCTCATTTCCTCTCCTAATCACTCTAAGTCAGTGAACTCACTCTGATGCTTGCATTTCACAGTGGCTTTGTACATCCAAAGAAGTCAGAATGTGTAGGCATGTTAGTCTAATACATCTCTGGAAATGCACTGAAGGAATATTATGGAGTGGATGCTACTGGTGGCTGGAACCAAACTGTGTGTAGATCTCTCACCTAGTATGAGGGCATAAGAGTAGAAAACACTTCATGGATGGTCACATCCAACCCCCTGCTACAGCATTCCACTGCATTTTTCACAACTCCAAGTTTATGGATCTTCACTTGGCAACCTATGTGGTTTGGCAGCCAGGTGGTTCTGCTGCTCTTTCAAAGTGTTTCAGCCTATTGATCTGTGATGACTAAAAATTCACTATAATTTTCATGTTCTAACTTGTTTGTGGCTATTTTATGGCCATTCACTAGATTTTTATTTGTTTGACTTCCCTGATGCTCTCTGCTGTGCTTTTGGAAACAATGATGACATCTTTGTTTTGTTTTGCTGCTTAAGGCAGAGACACTCCTAACTTTCTTTAAGAAGAATATGTCTCTGCTGTATGATTCTTCCTCTTAGCACCTTTGTGTGAAGTCTTTCCTACTTTGAATTAATCTTTGGGGTGTGAAAAACTAGAAATTATGTGGTATTTTAGTATCTCTCCAGTGTCTTGTACACTGGGTCTGTGTATTTACTGGAATTGCATCTTCTGATGCTTTCTTGAGCCACCTATGTCCTGTTCATATCATTAACTTGTAGTGAAGTAATGATAGAAATCCTGTGGTTTGAGAGGGTTACTTTCCCTCCTGTCATTTCAGAATCATGAGTTTATTCATATCTCAGGTTCTTGCCATTTGTTTTACTTAATTTCCCTGGTTTTATTAATTTTTCACTGCCTAATCTTATTTGTAATAGTAGACTTCAAGGTTAATAAATTCTCTCTGAAAAATAGTATGATGGCTTCTGAATTCACATAATTTACCACCTTCTGCTTTAATGGGAAAATGTTTCTTGGACCCTGACCGCTAAGTTCAATGAAATTAGTTTTCAGGGTAATTCTTAAGGAATTGTGAGAATTCTAGTAGGACTTTTTTCTCTTGGACAGTTAACCTTTCAGCATGGTGTATTTTTCTCTTTTTCATAGCTGTTTGAAAATTATTATATTATCTTCTTCAGCAAGCCAGTGATTTCAGTCTTGGTATTGCAGCAGGAGTCAAGGCCAAATAAATTAAATCTCTTAATTTTCCTTTGATAGTTGATTATCTTCAGAGCAATTGGCTATGTGGGTATGGTAAATTTAAGAATAATTCTGTCCCATTCTCCAGATCTCTTTTGGGAGGAAGATACCTTTCTACAGTATATGCAAAATAAGACAATAATTATCTGTAGCTATTTGTGGCACCATTTATTTTACAGATACCAGTGTCCTCTGTCTTCTAGTAACATATTTTACTGATGTGATACACTTCATGTTAAACTGTGTAGGATTAAATAATTTTCAGGTACCATTTTTGTTGTAGGTCTGAAATAGAAATCTAGTGAACTCCCCTTTATAACATGAGTTAGTGTTTATTTTCCCTTGTAAAAAAACCTATTTTGTTTCCATGCCATCATTCACAAGCCATTTTGTCTTTGATCAGTGCTTTTATCAAAAATGGTGGCAAAATCTAAATATAGTCTCTTCTTTTTATGTGACTAAACCACTGCTTGACTGTTATTTTTTGGGGGGGAGGAGGGGTTTGGATTTTTTGGTTTTTTTTTGCTTTGTTTGGGTCATTGTTTCTTGAAGCCCAAATTGCATGGACTTTTGTTGTTTCTACCTCTTGTTGCCATTTTTGCTGAATTTTTAAACACTGTTTCTTTCTTTTTGTAGATTCTGCTTATTCCTATGAGCAACTTTAGTTGTTATTTATCTTGGAATGCTGTTCTATAAAAATAAAAAAGTTTTGATGGCTAGAGATTAAAGATATAAATCTGGTTTCCACTGTAGTTTGAAAGAATTCATGTTTTCTCTCATTCAGAACCTTGAGATTTTGCTACTAGTTCACTTGCATTTTCTGTTCTTGCCTCTTCAAAATACAAAATCTTAATTACAGAGCAGGTTTTGTTTGTTCAGCTATTTATACTGAAGGCCCATACTATTTATTGAAATAGAATCTAAAATAATAATTGTGAAATCAGTGGGAGTTCAAAAAGATATCCAAGCTGCTTCCTTTCCCTGCTAGAGGATCAATACCACAGTCTACTTTTTACAGATGGGCTAAATTTAAAAATCCTGTGGCAATGCAGGTTCTGCCACTTGGCAAGTTGTACAAACAGTTTCTTGTGGTGTTTGGTGTTCTCACTGTACTTACTGTAGGGAGCTGGTCTTGATACCTGAGGTGAATTTTGCTTTCTGAAGCTTATTCTGTGCATGATGGGTGATACACTATTATCTTAGAGAGTGTTACATATTTGAAACATGGAATACTGTATTCTAAGTCTCTTTTAACTACTAACCTGTTTTGTGGAGGAACAACAGGGGAATATTCCACTTCTCTGTGTGTTTGGTTGTTGGGGGTTTTTTGGGTTTTTTCAGGGTTTTTTTCCCCTTTTTTTTTTTTTTTTTTTTTTTTTTTTTAATAGATCCTCATTAGATTGGGCTTACCACAAGGGAATACAGCAAAAGGATTAATTTATATGTTTTGCAGAGTCTTCTTCTGCTTATTTATACCAGTGTGGTGATTACAACCTTGTTCACTCACATTTTATTTGGGATTTGCTGTAAACATTAGATAGTTATTGTTCCATCTTTTTCCTGTAAGAATCAAGAATAAGCTGACCGATCTATGTGATGTTTTCTTGTTTCAGTGACTGGTAAAGTCACCTGTCATTTATACCACTCAGGAATACTTGGATGGTATAATAATGGGTCTTTTGTCTTGTTGTTAATACTAGCATTTATCCTCCAAACTGGTGATTCCTTTCATCTGAAAGTTTAAGGTCTTGTTGTGATAATGCAATTTAATAGGTTAGCATAGTGATACAATGCAAGGTTCTTAGTTTTCATACTGCAAAAAGTGAAATTCTGAAAATTCTGGACTGTCTTTCTAAATTAGGAACTGTTGCACAGTTAGTATTTAGTTAAAAAACAGTTTAATTGCTATGCCCAAATCCCTGATTTAAGATACCACTAATACTAGAAGGGCTGTTTTGTTCTCAATTATTTTCTTAACCAGAAAAGGGAAAAAAATGTTCTATTATGAGTAGAGACATACTCAACATGTTTTCAGCACTTTCTGACAGTTTTTGGAGCTGGGCTATGGGTTTAATCAGACATTGCTACTTAGGTGAGCAAGGAGAGCAGTAAAAAGCATCAGGAGCAGTAAAGCAGTAGTATCCTCTCTTCATATAGATGAAAAAGGATAGGCCAACTATCAGTGTTTTGAGCATTTGAGGCCCAAATGAGTAGTATGCACACTCTGTGTGTCAACTTCAGAATGGAAACCAGTGTATTTTTATGGCTATGCCATCAGGAGATCAAAATAGAGTGTAGTAATCTTTTTTCCATTATTCCATTCAAACATTGGTATTGTTAAATATTCAGAGATATTACTGTTTTCATTTTGCTTCTACTGCAATAAAATGAAAACCTCTGAAAATGAAGAGAAATGGAGCCCCCATAAAGTCACTACAACTACTGTGCCTTGCACAGATGTCTCCAGTGCAGTTTCCCCTGACATCAAATAGAAGATAAGGATGCTGCAATCTACTGACTCACAATACATTAGTATCATTGAGGCTGTTTATGGTGCTGCCATCTTTTTGGAGAAGTAGGAACCTTGTCATAGGATTTTTTTCTGTTCCATACTGTAGAAAAGGGCTGGAAGCTACTGCCCTTTGATTGTCCCATTTCTCTGAGAGAGGTCACAAATGTTGTTTGCAGAGACAGAAATTGCAAAGCTGCCGTGGTGGATTCTTTCCCAGAATATATTTAACAATCCATGAAACTTTGATTCTGAAAAGTCTCAGTATATCTGCTTATTTCTGCTTATCTTAATGGATAAGCAGAAGAAAATGAGAATGGGAGGAAGATAACTTTGGGAAAAGCAGTTAAATATTCCTGTGTAGTAGGGAGATGTACATCTTTGAAGTATATGCCATTTTGTGGAAATAGAATGTAATGTAAATATGTTTTGATCATATACTTACAGACTGCAGTTTTGTAAAACCAAATGTATATTCAAAGGATGTTTTCATGCTTGTATTACAGCTTTTTGTGTGCACCTCACTCCACCCTTCCATGCAAACATCAAAAATCCCTAGTTTACTTTATGGATGAATAAACTGAAAAATTATGCTGGGAAAAAAGAAACTCTTCTGAGCTGTTAGACCTAGATGTAAAAAAAAAAAAGCTCTGAATATTTGTGTGAATCCTGTCAGTTCAGTGGTGTTTTTCCTCAGCGTGTTCATAACTTGGTGTGTGAAGTAGCAGACTGAAGTGATTTTTTTTTTTAATAGAAGACTTTCTGTAAATCAGAAAAATTTGTCACATTTTTTATCAGTATACAGACAGAAGACTACAGCAAAATCCGTGTTTCAATAGTTAAGAAAGGGGATACAATTTTCTATATGTACATTCCAGTGGACGATAAGGAGAGATCATTTAAATAATCTAGGTGCATGTATGTGTGCATTTATTTGTAAGATGGCAGCAGCTGAAACCTGGTCTGTCTCTTTTCTGTCTCTGTTCCTTTGAAGGAACAGTTCAATAAACAAAACATTTCTGATGGCATCACATCTCTAGGCACCATCACTAAGACTTCAGTTCACTGTAGTGATCTCCACATCCAAGCAAACAAAAGCTCCTCTGCACATTTGCTGTCAAGTACTTTGTCTTCCAATCATGTTGTTTTGAAGAGACTGTAAAATAATAATTTTCAAGAATTTAATCTGAGTCTTTCTTCAAAAGCACTTGTTCATTTTTACTTAATGCCTTGTTTTGAAGAGAAAGACTTGTGAGCATTTTTTTTAAATTTGAGTCACTATTTCTTGAGTATTTTTAAATCTAACTTTTTTTGAAAGCAAAACCTACTGAAAATTATTTGCAGTGGGGTTTTTGAGCCTTTTTATATAATATATGGGCAGTTAGATTATCTTTAAATCTTAGGTTATCCTCCACTAATGATCATGCCTTTCTTTATTGGTATTGAACATTTTTAAGATCTTAAGGGTAATGTTTTCTCTATTCTCTTTCTGTTCATGTTGTCTTTTTGTTAAACCTCCAAAATCTAAATAAACCCCATTAACACTGTACATTTATATAACCCTTTCTCTGAGTACCAAATATAATGGGTTGGTACACCTCTCTTGGAGTTATTTTCTCTACTTGTGAAGAAAATAAATCGAAATAATGAGTTTAAACAGTTATATATCTACAATATAGAAAATCTGTGTGAGAAGTGCATTTACTGTGGCTCAGACCACTAAAAAAAAGGGTTTTGATTAATGAGGACTTTTTTCTTTTTTCCCTTGTACATTGTATTAATGTTGCAGTTGGGATGAAGTAGCTTAGTTAATTTCTAACCCCTCATAAATTGGAATGGTTATATGACCATAGGTGTTTTTTGTATGTGGAAAAAAGTGAACAGAAATATCCTTTCATTTGTACTTCAGGATTTTTTTCCTAATGAAGTATGAATAGATGGAGGTCAGCTTTCAACTCTAATCTGTGCAATGGTGTCATCACTCTGGTGTCATCTGCCTCTTCCTTTATCAGTTTTTTGTTAGTTTCTCTAAACAGAAAATATTTCTAAAACAGGTTTTTTTTTTCACTGTTTCTTTTCTGTCTGCAACCCTGACATTTTTATTGTAGAGGTCTTTGTCTTTCTGGTTTCATCTCCTTAGTAAAGTTTGGGTGTGGTTGTTTTTTTTTTTGGATATGGGCCTGTTCTGCTGTTGTTCAATGCAAGTCAGAAATGATGGCATTTTAGTGACTACAGCTTCTCACAGCAGTTTGTTCTCTTCTATAGAGAAAGTGCAAGACTAGTGTGTTTTTCTTTAAGAAGACCCAAAAGTTTTATGGATCTGATGTTACTAAAAAAAAGTTATAAATTCCTGTGTTTTAGATACCAGAATTCTGACATCAGTGCTACTTCTAAAAATTATTTTAGTAGAAATTGGAAATATAAATGTAAACAATTTAACTCTGTAAAGTGCATTCAGTGTATGTCTGCCTAGACATCAGAAAGATAATGTAAAGCTAAAGCTTAAAGAGATTTTTAAAATGATACAATTATCTGTATGATTTTTAAGTCTCATAAGAAATGTATTTTAGAACTTGCCAGTGATGGCTTATAATCACTTTGATATTTTGAGGAAAATGGTAGCTTTAAACAGATGATACAGAATTTATTTTTAAAAATGTATTGTGCTTATACAGTTGATGGCTTTTATTTCCATAATGTTTTTTACTACATAATTATACATCTTAATTACGTAATTACCGTCATAATTATTATGTAATTACATGTAGTTCCACTAATTACAAAATCAGGAAGTGTAATTATCTACTAAAAACTTTCTGAAATCTTATTTGTTCACTAGAGATTATTTAAAAGACCAGTGACCTACTGAAGATGGTGTGCAGTGTTGTGCTTCACACCAGTGCTCTTTTCCCCTTCCTCATGGGCAGTTCAGTTTGACAGGGGTGTGGAGGGGCTTCCATGTCTTTAATTATGACTTGCCTTGATAGGAGGTTGGAGAACTCATCTGGGTTGCCTGCAAATTTAGAGCCTCTTAATTTTTGCCGTTGATACCTCATGTCTTTAAATGTAAAGACTCTGCAGCTGAACATGCAGAAAGTTGCATGGTTTGAGTGAACACCTTTGTGACATTGTATTCTGGTTGAGGGTGTCTGGTTCAGGTGTTTGGTGTCAGGTATAAAGATATTTGAGAAAGTTTGTTTGTGGCCATATATATATGTAGAATGAAAGCTTGACTCCACAAAAGGTAGAAGGAATGCAGCTGATTTCTCATGGTCCAAAAATTTCTTTTGTTGCATAAAACTGCTTTTGAAAAAATTGTTTTCCTGTATTAATATGCATTTATGTCTGTATGTTGTTTTATTACTTGTGGTTACACATTCTTGATTAGAAATTTGCTTAATCGTGCAGTTTTAAACCAAAAATAGTTTACTGCATGTTATGGAAGAGTAGAATTAATATTCAGGACAATCAGTGGTTCTTTTGTCCTGGTGTTGTATTAAAATAAGATAGTAACTGTATTTTCTATATCTTAAATAAATCATGTGCTACCTTTAGTAGTTTGAAAAGAATACTGTAAAGTGTTAGATTTGGTGGTCTTTTGTCCTTCTGTAACACTGTGATGTATCAAAATGGCATCAGATATACAAAGCTTTCTCACATGCATTATGACAGCAAGCATTTATTTATTATGTCACAGTATTACAATCAGCAAGAAATATACTTTCAGTAACAGAAAGCAGAATTAATATGAAAGGGATAATTTTTAAAAAGTGATCACTAGTTGTGATACTAATAAAAAGGAATAAAATTGTAATCTATGTCAGAAGGGATATGGTGAAAAAGAAACATGAAGAAAGGGGGAACTAAAATACTGAAATTTCTTTGGAACACCTCACTACTTAATACTGTGTTGCACATGTACAGAGTGTAATTTTTCCGTGCTTGTTACATAAGGCAACGGTTTTATTGTATACTTGCCAAAAGCTATTCTTAGCTCCCAAACTTGACCTGGGTTTGCAGTTGATCAGAATATGTCGTCTTCTTGATGTTAAATGTGATTACTTCACCTCACATCTCCTAAGTATATGAATCCTGAAGAAAAATTATCTCCAAACCCATTTACGTTATATTGACCATTAAAGGAATCGCATGGAGTCATTATTGGTGAAAACAGGAGCCTTATTTCATCTCCAAGATGAAAATTATTACTGCAAATAAAATTATGTTAATTATTATACTCACTGAAGTATAATAGCTGCACAGGAGACATTTCTTTTGAAATATCTTTCTGTATCCTCAACAAACAAAGGAATTCTATCAAATACATTATGAAAATATAGTTATGCTCTTTTCTCTAAGAAGTGGATGGAGATAATCTCTTCTTATTATTAGGGACTAGTAAGCCATGTGGAGAATAGCATAATGGAAAATCTTTGTTTTATTCCACAGGGGACACAAAAATGGTGCATGATATCTGTATAAAAATGCAGCACAAGACAAAGAAGTGTCTACATGCAGCTTAAATTTGGTTTATTTAAATGAAAAAATACTGCCTTCCATAAAGAAGTATTACATTTTTGTGATCTCTACATCAGAAAATTGTGGTGGTATCAATCCATCCTGATGTATTTCTGGAGGAACAGGGGCAGTTGAGCACTTGAAGAAGCCATGGGTGTTGCTGCCTTGAAAATAAGGAATGCACAAGACAGTGTTGGGAGTACATATTCCAGAAAAGAAATTCTTCTTTGTCTCGTGGGCAGAGTCTCCACTTGCAGTTTTCAAGTTCCTCTCTAAGCAAAGAGACTCAGGGTCACTCATTCTGCGACCTTGGTAGTTATTTTCAGGCTGATCCCATTCTAACAATCCAACTACCAAATTTCATGTTTCAGTCTAATGTGATTGGCTTTTGAGAACAGATAAGTCATCTATGACAGGCTGAAATGTGGTTCAGCCTTTTAAAAATATAATTACAAAAGGATGTTCTTTTGTCCTGGCTTGTCCCTTTTGTGGGAGGGGTCTGAGGTGGGTACAAGGGTCAGCTGGTCAGGTTTGGGAGCTCTTTGTTTTTATCTGGCAGGAATAGGTTTGGAAAAAGTTGATTTGATCTTGCAAAGATTACAACTGTTGAATGCATATCAAAATGTTTTCCTATCTTATATTATTTAACTCAGAATATAATAATGTAATTGTTTTGACATGAACACATTTTGCACTGTGGTATTTTTACTTATCTTTAAATAGACATTTTTCACTTTGCATGCAGTAAGACAAAAAATGGATAAAAAGAAATGAGTGACAGCCTAAGCTAGTTTATTTATATTATAAAAACAAATAATATTTGACATTAATAGAATTTTACAGACTTGGCATTAAAATATCTGGCTAGTTATTGTATTGCTTTATGTTTCTGAGATGGTATATGTTCCATAAGCTAACAGTAGCACATCTGTCAGATTAATTTTTTAATTTGAGATTCTGTTACCTAGCCATGGCAGAGGGCAAAAAAGATTAAAGAGAGTATTTTGATAGAACTGAGCCTGTAGTTTAAAACATACTTAATGAAGAATAGTGATGAGTGACCAAAACCATTATAGTTAACATACTTAGAGCATTAACTGCCATGTTTTTGAACAATAATGGTAAACTATACTAACCAGGAACATGATGTGGAATATTTCATACTTTAAATTCTGTATTGTAAAGGAATTAATGGATTTGAAATTGGTTATCATTAATGCAATTCCATGATGACTTGAGATGTGATTCAGTTATTTTGGGTATTACTTAATTTATGAGATCTAAAGTGTAGCTTCTTGTTTGGAAACAAGTGCCACGTGTTTTTTTGAGCATTCTTGGGGATGGTGGCTCCACCACATCCTAGGGAATCCCGTTCCAGGGTTTAACCACTTTTTTCAGTGGAGAAATTTTTTCTATCATTCAACCTGAACCTCCCTGGTGCAACTTAAAGCCATTTCCTCTGGTCCTGTCACCTGGGAGAAGAGGCCAACCCTCACCTGGCAGCACCTCCTTTCAGGCAGTTGTGGAGAGCAATGAAATGTCCCCTGAGCCTCCTTTTCTCCAGTCTTAACACCCCCAGCTCCCTCAGCTGCTCCTGGTAGGAGTCAGGCACCAGATCCTTCACCAGCTTTATTGCCCTTCTCATGACAGTCTAACAAAAAAGAGAAAGAAACAGAGGTTCTAATTTAAAGATTTAGTTTTTGAAAGTCTGGATGCAAGTTTAAAACCATTAATTACAATTTTTTTTCATTTCTGTTCTCAGAGGATTTATCAGCTATTTCCCAGTTTAAACCCTATTTCAGGTACCATAATGATGGAAGCAGCCATAAAGGTGACCTGGACACAACTTAAAAATGTTTTTCCTTTTTTATTTTTTATTAAAAAATAGGAACCTTGATAAAATTCAGAAATTACAATGAAATGCCTTTATGAACTTTTGAATACAATCTGAAGACTTTGCTTCTTTTTGGTTTTATTGTGTTGTTCTGGCAAATTTTGAACAAGAGAAGTATTCAGTCATGAGCTACTATTTAGACAAAACATGCATTTTATTTCAGTATTTAGTCTATTAACATGTAAGCATGTCTGTATTTTCCACCAAATACCAAAAAGTTTAATTTTTATTCTGTTAAGGCATTTAACACTAGTGATTTTTGATACATACATGTGTTCCCTGTCCTGCAAGTGACTGCTAATGCTGCACTGACCCATTGGGGCAGCAAATGTGCTTTGTTTTAACCTGAGCCTCCAGGACCCACTTTTGCCTGTGGTGTCTGTGGGTTTTGGGCAGCTCTGTTGTGTCTGGCTGCTGTTCTTGATGCTTCTTCATTTCCAGGCATCTCTGCTGCCCTGGAAAAAAACTCTCACCCACTCTTGTAGGTCCTGGGTTTGCTCAGCTCTTCCAGCATAGAATCATAGAATGGTTTGGTTTAGAAGGGACCTTGTAGATCACCTAGCTCCACCCTCACTGCTATGGGCAGGAGCTTTACACTAGATCATGCTTGCCATCCATCCTGGCCTTGAGCACTCTCAGGGGTGGGACATCCCTGGGCAACCTATGCCAGAGCCATACCAACCTCACTGTAACAAATTTCTTCCTAATATCTAATCTAAACCTGCCCTCTGAATTTGAACCTATTTCCACTTGTCCTGACACTACATGCTCTTCTATTTAGTCTTTCTTCATCTTTCCTGTAAGTTTCCTTTAGTGCATTCTGGTTTTCCTCCTTCCAGTTCTATTATTTGTTTTTAAAGGGGAAATAGGATAATCTAGATAGATTCTTGAGAAGTGATAGGCATGCTGGGCTTTCAGGAGCCCTCATCTTCACACTTTTTTTATTTAATAAAGACTGTTCAGAGATCCTTTGGAAATAGCTTTGAGTTTCCTGGTGCCATCAGCACTGTCACCTGCTGCATGTTTTAGACCCAAGTCCTTCCAAGAATTGAGGTGCTGGTGCTTTACTGTCATGAAAGCCTTTGGCTGCTCTTGGGTCAGCATCCTTTACCAAAAAAAACAGATGTGCAAGGAAGGTGACAGTACACTCAGACTTTGCAGAAGTTTCATGAGGATGAAAGAAAGGAGGGTGAGATATAAGCACAGATTACCATGGAATAAGGTAATCCTTTTCCCTAAATACTATGTAATAAAGCTTTACATTACACATTCATACATTAGGATGCCTTGCAGTTACTTGTCTGTGTGCCTGTACCCTGACTGGAGAAATAATATTGGTGGTTCAGCATTATGCTTCAAAAATTGTGTTTCACTTGGATGGGATTTGAGTTGTTGAGAATTTTTTGTGGCATAGTGATCATAAAGTAAACTTCTCTTTCATGGGAAGGAAAAGGCTGTAGGTTATTCATTTGATCTTTGATTCTTAAGAGACAGGTAAAGACCTTCCAGTTGTCCCATCCAAATCCATGGCACTGTGTTGCTACTGTAATTAAGGGCCCATACTAAGGTAACATTTTATTAGGTTGCCACTGGGATTCATGGGGAATTTTTGGTTAAAGAGGCTGTATCTTGTAAAGGAAATGAGAAATACTTGTTCTGAACTACATGAGGAAAGAGCACAACTTTGCACATGAGTGAAAAATAAGAATAAAGACACAAAAGAATGTAACAGATATGTGAAGTAAATTTGACAAAAAACAATCCCAAAATTCTTTGTATGGAAAATGCAGGTGAGAACTCTGAGGAACAGAAATGTTGAAAGATTTTATAGAAGCAACAGTAATTAAAAATAATTTGCAGTGCAGCTGGACAGTCAAAGAATTCATTGCAAAATGTAGCCTTTATTTTTATGGGTTGTTTGAATCCACTGTGGTTAAAATTAGGTCCTGCATTTCCAGTAGGAGCTCCCTAAACTGGATTTCATTACACTTGTTATCCTGTGAGAAATTTTCTCAATTAGGGAATTGTTAAATAAGATCTCTATGTATTACTGAAAACTTGTCCACAATCCTGGGCACAGCCTTAAACTGGCATTAGTCATCTCTAAAATAATTCTAGACTTGAGTTGGCTTGAAAATATCATTTTGTATCATCTTGTTCTGGATGTGTAGGTGAGGACTCTGGAAAAGTATGTGTCAAAGAAGGGGTTTTTGTTGTGCTCTAAACATAAAATATTATTTGGGAGGAAATCTCTCTTTGCAAAAATCAGCACTTTTACAGATGGAATACATCCTTCTTGGGAAGTTTCTTCAACACTTGCAAGCTGATGTTTTTGAAATGTCTGGAGTAGGCCAGTATTTCTGTTGAATTGCACATTTTTGAAGGCCATTATTATGATAAACCATGTGCTTAGCATAATTCAAGTTGGTATATATACTTTGATTTTAAAAATTGAGTTCTTTTCAAACTGAGAACTACAAAAAAGCACTCAAGAAAAAAATGTACTGTTGAATTTACACATAAATTTTTTCATTTAAAATTTTCCAGTAACATGGGTACTTTGTGTCCGCAAGTGAGCCTAGCCAAGAGAGACCCTAGGAATGCTTGAAGATCTAACAAACATTCCATTATAAAGCAAAGCTCTATAGAGCAATATATCACAATTGTAAAGATAATATAAACTACTCCTGTAACAGGCCTTTTATGTAGTAAGAAGCCACCTTTATCTTTCAGGGAATAGTCATTACCTTTAATAAAAGATATTGGACTCAGCACTGCAGGTTTTTCCAGGGCTGAGCAAAGAAGAGTCCAGCACCTGCTGGTGATGCTGTGGCTGATGCAGCCCTGGGTGTTATTGCCTTCTTCCTGCCAGTGTCTGTTGCAGGTTTGTGTTCAGCTTGTAGTGCACACACTCCTTACCTGGTTATGTAGGTAGGTGAGTCTGTAAGTGCTGTGTGAGATGGAGCTTTGCTGTTCTCTTTCTAGGTAAAGCAAAGCAGGCATTCCACACCAAATATCACTAGTGGAGAATATTCTCTGCAAAGGAGTGTATTTCATCACCACTGGCTTTAAGGTCTCAGAGTTCAAGCATTTGTGTGTGAGTTTATTAGGCTGTAGTCCTTTGTATTTTGGGGAGAACTAGGCAGTTCTAGGACATGGCTCAGCTGATCTCATCTCTATTAGGCTGGTGTAGATCACACATGAGAAATGCCTCCTTGTTTTGCTGGTGATAAAGAAGGTCCAGGGTGGTGATTAGTTCAGATCTACACAGCACTCTTACTGGGAAAATTGCATCAAGGACATGTTACCATGTTAGATGCCAAATGTGAATAATTGATGTTAACAGCACTACAGTCACCTCCAAGTTTTTCAGCAAAGAATAAAAAGTAGCATGAAAGTAATTTTCTTTATTCTTCTCCAGTTACAACCTCTGTTGACTAAAGCAAAGTAAGAGGAGTGTGTTCTGAAATAAACCATTTCTGCATCCCAGAGTAATCTATTTATAAAGTGTGCTTAACTAATTGTATAGACTCTGGGGAAGGCATCTCATCATGAGGAGGCAAAACTCTGTAACTTCCATCACTCCTGCAGAAAAGCCTGTCTTGAGGTGTCTGCAAACCAGCTGGTTAAAAATCACTTTCAGAATGGACTTCTGGCTTGTGTTACAGGAGCAAGCTGGTGGTTTTTTGTGGTTATTTGTAGAGAATCAGAGGTTATAGTTCTACACTGATACTGTTTTTTGAAGGGACAAGTCAGAGATGAAACTTCTTGTTTTGGGTCATATGAAAATTAATTTGCAATCTCCAAGGTGAACAGTTGTTATCTATTAATAGCTATTTTTTACCCACAAAAGATTCTAGCAGTTAAAAGCCAACTCCATCAACCTCTGCTTTTTCATATTCAGTAAATACAGGGATTTTGATAACTCCAGACAAAGTTATCAAGGGGAGGAGTTTAATATTCTACAGATCATAGCACATAATCTTTCTTCCTTCTGCTTGAATGTCAAGCATGAAAGAGGAAAATATACATTTACAAAGTTGACTTTAGAAGGGCCTTTAAAATATATTTTCTTATAGCAGAGCAGCCTCAGATGATCCATTATTTTACTTGTAGACCCTCTTTAGGGAGGGCAGAAGACAAAAGGCACTCACAGATTTGTAAGTGTATCAAGTTAGTACACTGAGATCAAAGGCTATCTCTGCCTGAGGGACTCTGCACATTCTCTTCCAGATCAGCTGAAACATCAGGGACAGAAAAACCTACAAAGCATTTTATTTGCTGTGTGTTCAATCTCCTGTCATCTGCTAATGCAGTCTTTGTCAGAAAGTACTTAATGTTGTGGTACCCAAGTAACCTGCTTCCTTGTTCTGCTGAGTGCATATCTCCTGTACTCCCTGGTCAGGATTGCTGACTTCACAAAGAGGAGATGATCAGCAGACACCCTCGGGGTGGGGGGAAGGAAACAAATGTATTGCCATCCTGATAGTGGAGCTGGTTGCATCAATGGGACAACAGTTGTTGTGTCCTTGATGTGTTAGCAGCAGCTGAGCCTGTGATCTCACTGTTCAGAATGGCTCATCTCATGTGCTCTTGAAGGGTGGAATAGAAGATACAGACTCTAGTAGATTGTGTGGGTGGGGGTCTTTGAAAAGGAAGAATTTTAATCACTCTATCAGAATAGCTGCAGATGTGTATTTTATCCACTTTAGTGTCTTGTGAAGAATTGGGAGGAGCACACAGGGAGAAACAGGAAGAATTGTTCAAAAAAAATTAAAATGTTTGGTGTTCATTTTCTTTTTACATTGGTCAGTTTGTTAAAACAGAGTAATGCATTTCTTAAAGTTGCTGTTCGCTGGGTTAGAACAGGGGTGATGTTCACAAGTGCTAAACTGTGGTGATTCTTAATTTTCTCAGCTGCTTTTTTCCCCAGCATTGCAAGGTGAAGATGGCAGGGAGTAGTTTGTCTCTCTTACTTTATGAAAAGATTGCTTTTCAGAAACCGGCCCAAGTTGCTTTCCTGAAAAGGGTGTAAGCTTCACCAGCAGCAGAACTTGAGTTATTTAGTGCCTGTCCATGTGAATGACTAATTATTTCTTGATTCCTTCATCTTTGATAAAGTCTAATTAAATTAGGGACCAGTAATTTAAGTTTGCCAGGAATGGTTTCATTTTCCCTGGTTTATCTCATGCCTCTTTACGTGGCCATAGCTGGAAGCATTCCCCTGAACTTTGTGTGCAGCACCATGGCAAGAGATAGTGCTTCAGCTCTGGTCACTCCCTGTTGTGTGACAGAGGAAAGATGTTCCTCATTCAGTGTGTGCTGGGATGGCTCTTGCCCATCCCTTGCACTTGTAGCTTACAGATTTTATAAACCAACATCTGCAACCATCAGGGAATTGGATGTTCCTGGTCACAGAATGTGGTGCTGCTGGATGTCAGGTGACTGTAGCACCAATGGCTCACAAAGTCAGCTGTTTTCTGAAGAAGTTTCACTCTATAAAGCTCAGCAGGACTAGTCTGGCAGGTAAAAAAAGAGACAATTTAAAGTTTAAGAAGGAAAGAAAAGTTTAGTTTGGGTAAAGTGCATGGATGTATTCAGAAGAAACTGTGTTGACAGTTCCTTCCATTTTAATACATAGATAGATAGTGTTTGCCTCTAGATGTATCTATAGATATGGGTTCCCTGCAAGCAACTATGCATAATTTGATTCTGTTCTTCTAGAGGATGATGAAAGATTTCTCTGCACACAGTCAGAAAAAAATCCTGTGTTGGCCACCCATCCCAGAGATGTATATAAGCAGCCATGATCTGTGGGAGTTTTTTCTGGAATTACATATATCACTACGAATTATACATTTGCTTGATCCTCACAGTCAGATCAGCATTTATTTAAGGGTGAGCAGCATTTCCTTAGATGGGAGGGTGTTTCAATATAACAGGTTCTCTTTCAGATAGAAAGTAGATACACTTTCATCCTTATATTTATTTCTGGTGCTTTAGGGATCTGCTTTGCTTCCTAATCTGTAAAATATTGTATGGAAGGTAGATGAAGGTAAAAAATTATGGTGAGTTACATCTCATACCTTTGAAAATGTAGCAAAAGCTCATGATCAAAAAAATGTGCTGTTACAAAGTTGCTAAGTAGCTAACTAACAGTCTGCAGGTAATTGGGGAAAAGCTAGCTGTTGTCAAATATTTGAACAAAAATAATGAATAAGATGGGCAAGTATTTATTAAATATTTATTTTTCTGTTTATATTTCAAACCTTTTTTTACTAAATGTCTCTCATGGGGGTTGTTCTTTTACCAATGTTGTGGGATTTTTTAGTAAGCAAAGTAAAGCGTGGTGTTTAATTTTGGTCACATGCTTCATCCAAAACTAGATCAGATCACAAATGATGGTGTTTTTCTTTTGTTTATAGTTGATCTTCTGTGCCAGAAGCAGATGCTTTAGTCTGTTGTCATCTCTCCTGTTTCAGTGACTGTTTTTGACAGAGCAATTTCCTTTCAGGTGTCTTGTTTTACTTTTGTGTATGTTGTCCTTATGCCTGATGTTATGGGAAAGTCATTTCCTCAAATCGGTGCTGGTAACGATTTGAGTAAGTAAATGGCAATTGAATTCCAAGTCTTCCAATGGCACTGATGTGCTGATACACAAGATTATCATTCTCCAGAAAAGGCTTGTCTACCAGTCATCTCCTGTTACAATTGGAGCTGTGTTTTGGATAATTCTGCTGGATTTGAAACTCTTTAAAAAATTTCCTCTCATGCAGATGCTAATTAATGACTGAATGGATGTGGTTTGGCATGTGCTGTTCCATTTGTAAGTTAGTTTCAGTCTCATTAATCAGAACTGATTTCAGCAGCTCCTGGAAAATTTTTCTCAGCCAGAGAGATCTGTGGGGCCTCCAGGACCAAAATTCACAAAGTTAGAGCATGGCAAGTATGACAGATGTGATAGATTAAGACAACATTGTTCTCAGTATTTTTTGAGTGGGAAGTAATGAATCTGTGCATTTTTAATTACATGGGAGCTTGTTCTGCTTTTGAAAGTGTGTATTCTTCGTGTATGACAGGCTTTATACAAAGTTACTAGTGATCTGTGTACTTATTCTATTGCAGCCAATATGCATATTTGATATTAGCAAGAACTCTTAAAACACAGCTGAATATGAAATATGGTTGAAAAACATCATAAAGAGCAGTCAAACCTTTGAAATGGAGTTACAATGGGTTATTGCTGTTAGTGGACCACCTGACTGCACCTTTTTATTAGAGATTTGCCCTTTCTATTTGAATATTCCGGATTTTGGGGGTTTTAGCAATAAGTTGATGTGTAAGATGCTCTTACTAGAAGAATTTCTTTCCACTCTCCTAGCAGTGTGTGGCTTTAACTGATTTTGAATATTTTAAGAGTTTCTGGTTCTGTAAAAAACTGATTAATTGCTTTTGAAAGCAGGCCATGTTACCAGCTGTTGATAGGTATGCTTGCATCTCTTTTCAGTATTTTTTGTGAACAACTGATCAAATTATATTCGTCACTCTTGGCTTGTGGTGATTTTAAATTGAAATGGAATGTATTAAAGCAGCCAACCACGCTGATTATATTGCAAGCCTCATTTATTTTGTACATTCACCCATTATTGTGAAAAGCAGATTTTTTTTAAAAATGCCTGATTGTGACTGTACCTTTAACATCTGCAAAGGTCACGGGTGCATAATTTGTTAGTGTTAGATACCTGATTTCTGAAAGCAAGTTCCACAATGTTGCATATACATTAAAGGTGGAGAGCAAAAAAATCAAGTTGTTATCATTTCACTGATGGTTCTTGATACCATCCAAGAGTCCTTGCTGGTCAGTTTGTGCTCCTGCATTGGAACATTTGTATGCACTTGGTCAGTTGGTGTCTGTAGGTCACAGAACTGTTCTGAAATACTGAGGCACTGGAGCATATATTAGACATTATCACAGAATCACAGAACAGCTTGCATTGGAAGGAACCCTAAAAATCATTTCAACCCCCCAGCATGGGCAGGGCTCAATCAGGTCCCCGTCCAGCCTGGCCTTGAACACTGCCAGCGATGGGACATGTAGATATGGGAGTGCATTGTTGCAAAGTTGTTCCTGCCAGGTTATCAGATTACAGTGTTCTTCTGCAGTGTTCACAATAATAAAATATGCTTCTTAAAGCTTTTTATTCTGTTTTATTATCTGGCACCATCTTATAATGTATGAGAAGCTGCATAGAATCTATTAGTTGAAAGTCAGTAGAAATACCGACAGAATAAATTTTTACACAAACACCCTCTATCCCTCTCTGTACCATTATCTTTGAAAATAAATCTATGTTTTCCCTGCACTTGCTAAGATGTAAGTGTCCTGGAAGTTAACATTGTGAATATTTGGTGTTCTCAAAGTGGTTAAATTCACATTTCATAATAAATTCTTCCAGTTTGTGCATAGCTTAATGCAAAAGAATAGTATTTACACAGTAGCTTTCAACAGGGATTCTTGTATTATTTTTGAAAAATGTTGCATAGGCTTTTAATGTAATCTATGCACAGAAAAAATTATTACTTATTCCATCATTTTGAAAATATTTCACAGTGCTGTGTCATTCTGTGTATGACTATTTCCCTTTCTAGAAATCCTTTGGGAAAGCAGTAGATACACCTTAGTGTCCAGATAGCAGCTGCTAATCTGGGGAGAAGTGAAGGCATCAGTCCCTGGGTCTGGATGTGGATGGCACCAGCACTGGGTGAAGTTGGAGTTCCACCCTGTTAGCTTGCCCTTCAGTTTATCAGTAGCCAGCTGGGTCTGAAGCAAATGATTCCCGTGATAACCTGGTCAGAATGGGTTTCATGCCAACTCTCAACAGTTTTAAATCAACTTGATTTAAGTAAACATTTTAATACCTTTTGAAGAAAAGACACTGCAGTGTCTTCTGTGGTTAAAAGATAACAGTTAAATTCTCAAAATGTTTCATTTTGTTCCTCCAAGAGACCCAAGAAATAAAAGTGAAGAGAGGTTATCATAGAATACTGATTTGCAAAGACAGTTCACCTTACACATGTTTTTATGTATATGTACAAACCAGCTGCAGCCTCTGTGTGGTCCCTACAGCAGCAGGTGTGAGATGTTTCCAGTTCTCCTGAGTACCTTGAGTGTCTGCAGTGGGTTTTTGTGGCTGCCAGTTCTCTCGATAGATTTTACAGATTAAATTTTGTCATCAGACTTCAAGTCTAGTTGCACTCAAAATCTTTACTTAGCTACTTTGTATCAATTTGTTCTCAGAATAAATTGTATCAGTGACATATAAATGGTGTCAGTGACATATATGACATATCTGGATGTTGTTTACCTGCTTCTTTGCAATCTTGAGTTTTTCTGATTTTAAAGTCTGATTTGTTAAGAAATGGTCAAGAAGATGGGCTAGATGAACTTGCAATCATTTGCAGAAACAGTTAATAATGCAAAGGGCACTAGCTGGTACAGTAGTGTAACCTATTTCTTAATATAGAAAAGAACTTCCTTATTCAGCTCAGTGGCAGAAAGGTGTTCTCAAGACAAAGGAATTATGTCCATTTTAAATGTGTATATTAAATGCCTTAAGCAAAACTCTCATTGAAGTGTCCCTCACACTGCTGACTGTCTTTATGGGATGCACCTCTCTTGTCTGTGTCTTTTATGACCAGCTTAGATTCACATTTGTGGTTCTGAATGATAATTTTGAATATAGGACTTTTACTAACATACTGTAAGCAGAGTACCTGAGAATTCCTGTGTAAAATACTTAGAATTTCTAGAGACTGGATTCTGGGATGTAGTTGCCAATATCAAACTACTGCCATAATATATACTAAAATCTAAATAACTGTATTAGCCAGTTCTCAGCACTGATTCTGAGGCTTTTTCATTGGCCTAGAGTGTTTGTATTTGTTTCTAAATTCAGTGATTCTATATATTTGTATATTTAAAAATAATTTCAGTATTTCTTATGCTAAGACTAATTTCATTTCAGCAATACTAGTTTTCTGTGAGGATGATGCTCTAATTGTTATCTTCACATAAAGTTTGCAATTAAACACAGAAATATTATTTTCTTCAGTGTCACAAATCTAAATCAAGAAGACATTGGGGTGAGGTCTGTCATCAGCAGAGCTGTAGTTTTTTTTGAGTGTGCTCCAAAGTTCATTTTCCTGCTCAGTCCAACATCTAAATTATGGAGTGTTTAGTCACCTGAACCTGTGATTGTATAGTGAATTATGTGTTCTAAAAACCATTATAACTGTGAAAAGACCTTCACAATTTAGTCTCATGAAAAAAAGCTATATTTGTATTACTAGAGACAATTTCACTAGGCACAGCATGTTTACATCTTCCAAGCTTCAGACCAAAACTGAGTTAAAAGGATGATCTCTAACAAATTATTTCTTCACTGAAGCTTTACATTAATCTTAACCCTTAGGTTCTTCCTTCCCTTACAGTCAGTGATGACATTCATGGTGTGTGCCCTAGTGCATCCTGCCCATTTTATTGTCTATAAAGTGGAAGCTGTAATTGCAGTAAAAGATGACTATTGGAAACTTTCTGCATAACATATCCATTTCCCTCAGACTGAGTTTTCCTTCCACGCCTTTTGAGTGTGCAAGTTAAGCCTTATCCAGTGGCTGTATCTTCTAAAGGCTGGGTTTGCTGCCTGTGGTGGAGAAGGCTGTGCCATCAGGAGTGGCAGGCTTGTTCTGGAAGGGAGGGCCCATTGTGTGTGGTTGATGGTGTTTAGTCTCTGTGCAGGTGGGCAGCACCAGCACTGCCCATGGGAGGCAGGAGCCCATTTGTAACTCACTAAATGAGGTAGTCCTAAATACTTAGAGATTTTTTTTTTTTTAGGGTTTTTGCAGTAAATTGTCACTGTTCTGATTTTTGTGTTTTAAATGATAGTCACAGCAACACCTAGTCATCCAGAACATTGTTGGTGTAAATTCTGTGTCAAGTGAAAGCAAGGTAGAGCAGCAGATTCTTCATTAAATTTCATTATAATTGTAATTCAGCTTTTAAGAAATCTAACAGTCATTAAATCTTGGTTTTGGTTTTATCTTTCTCATTTGAAATGTGCAGATGGTTTCTATCATGTGCTCGATACTTTTTTTTTTTTTTATTCACTACTACTATCAAAATTGAATATACCAGTTTTGGGAAAAATACCTTTTCTACCTACAGATGTAAGTCCTTAGTTTTCAGATCCAGGTCTTCCATTGTATTATTTTCTCTGTCTCTGAGAGACAAGAGTAGAGCTTTCACCCTTGAAGACTTGTGAGTTTTTGATGAGAATGAACATGGCCCAAATTTAAATAATATTCAAACTGTTGAAGTGCCTCACATGACTTATAGGAGCTCTGACTTGAGCATCTTCAGCAGCTGAAGAGGAATATTTTATGCCTTCAAAAATGCAGATGCCAACAGAGGCGTCTCTGAAACAAAATCTGGAGATGTGGTAAATTGTTTACCTCTTCCCTCAGAAGTTGGTTTCACATTACTAGTTATTATTTGTATTCTGCTGCTATCTAGAGGTCTGGTGCACCACAGATAGGCAATCTTTAAGGCCATTCCTGCCTATAGAATCTGTAGTGCAAGAGAAGCAGTAGGTCCAATGAGGAGGTGCCATCCCACCTGTTCTGCAGACAGACAATTCAGAAGCCTGAATTCAGCAAGTGCTCTGGTATGATGCTGCAACGGGGTGGCAAAGCTGAGTGTAGCACCTTGATCTTCTGAATGAAGATTCAGTGCTCAGCAGCTGTAAAAGCAGCATGAAGTCTGTCATTTTTATGTTTCCCTGATGATTCAGGTAAAGCAGGAAACTGAGTGTCTTCCAGGTAAGCATATATATCAGTTTCATGAGCATTTGCAGAATAGAAATTTGTATTAAGCTCTAACAGTGAATGCATTTAGGCAAGCATTGCTAGCAGATACCTTAATTTTTTTTCTAATTTATTCTGTGGGTTTTGTACATTCCTTGGTTTGTCTTGATTGTCTTGACTTTGCTCAGTTGTTTTTTTTTTTTATTGCAGGAGCTTCCTGTTTATTTGCTGTTCTGTTTTTAGACTTAACCCACTTAACCTTGATTTTAAACCAATGCATCTGTGAACTGCCTCTTTCAAGCAGATGCTTTCCAGTATTTTCATCTTCATGGGGTCATAGAATCATTAAGATTGGAAAAGACCTCCAAGATGATCCAGTCTAACCTTTGACCAAACACCACCATGCCACCATAGCACTGAGTTTGTTTCTTAAACATCTCCAGGGATGGTGATTCCACCATTCCCTGGGCATCCTGTCCCACTGTCTAACCACCTTTTCTGTGAAGAAATTCCTCCTAATGTCCAGCTTACGCCTCCCCTGGTGCAGCTTAAGACTGTTGTCTCATCCTCTTACTGGTTGCCTGTTTGCAGAATCAAAAGCTCTGCAAAGCTGAGTCTCTTTTTGAACAGGCTTGCATAACCCAACACATTTTAGTTCTTTTACTCTACAAAGACCTGTTTTATCTGGGTTTACAACTACTTAACCTAGGAAAAATCAGTTACAGGGTACTGGGTCATTTTGCAAAATGATTAACTATTTTCTAAAAGGAAAAACAGACTGATGATTGTAAAATGGACACTGAGAAATTCACCAAGTATGTTTTTCTGTTATAAAATAATTTACTATAAAATGGGAAAAAGAGGATGCAGGGCTAGTTATACATCTTGGGGAAATAAATGTCTTCTGACTCTGCTGTAATAGTATTTCCTCCTTCCCCATTTCTTCTAAGCAAATATACTTGGGGTACTCTTCAGTGATAGTATATATAAAGGATATCCTCCAAAAAGAGATTGGCAGGTTTAATTTTGGCAGTTGTTTGATGTGTGCAATCACAGTCCATGTTAAATTTGAAATGCTTGTCCAATCAAGGGTTCAATATAGCAAAGAGGCAGTAACAAGCATGCAGTATGCTGTAATAAATCTGTTGATTGAAAAGAGTTTGTGTATTTTGGAAATGATAGGGAATGTAATTGGTAAGAAAGAAAAGAACAGGGCTTTATAAATAATAGGAAATAGAGCATATTTTTCTCCACTGATAATGCTAACTCAATTTAACAATATTCTGGTACTGAATTTTCCTGTTCAGTAAAATAGCTCTGGTAGATCTTGCAGTACTTTAAATTTTATGATTAATGGGAGAAGCTCTTTATTTTGATGATGCCAGCTTCAATGTGTTGAATTTCACCTATAATGACCCTCTCTTTTTCTCTCACCCTTTTTTTCCCCTCAGTCACCTAACCCTTAGAAGTGTGTATGAAGAAGGAGAGGGTTTGGCAGATGAGCTTTTCAGTCAGACTTGACTTTTTTAAAATATAGCTCTCAATGCTTTTTTGAACTTCCAAAGGATATTTGGTAGATTGGATAAGATGAAAAGGCCTTGATGAGTCAGGCTAACTTCATTATTTCTTATAAACTTTAATAATCCCAAATCTAATCATAGTGGAAACCCAGGACCAGTTCCTAGATTCACCCTTGCTCTGCACCAAACCTTCATACAGTCTTTCTTTTTTTGCTGCAGTTCACTGACAAGAACTGTTTCTATTTATGGAGCAGTAAGTACTTGAATAGACTTTTAGCATATGGAATCATATCTATGCAGTGTTACAACTCTGCCAGTCTTGAAAATAGCTTTATTTCATGTCATTAAATTTCTGAGGATCAGAGCACTGTTTTGTTTCTTATGTTTTGTGTGAGCATGTGTGTAAGCTTGTTAGGGTATTAATATATATTTTTCAAAAGACTGTGTTAAATGGACATATAGCTGCAGCTGTTTGTGCAATGATTGTTATGGTACTTTAAAACTCTTATAAGCCAGGAGGAGGAAGTACTTGAGAGTCAAAGCTAGGAAATAATGCAGCTAACAATGCAGTTTTTTGTGGGAAAGATTCATTACTGTTAAGTTTTTCAATCATTTTATGTTTTACATTGAGATAATATGTTAGTCATAGTGTTACATGAGGTTAACTGATATTTGGAGATAAAATTATACCTAAGTGGTCATGGTAGTTGTGGGGAATATATTGTGTCAGGCTCAATTTTTATTCAAGTATTCTCATCTAATGAACATAAATATTATGACATTTTTGAAGAAGTGCTCTTAAGATTTTTTTAAAAAAATCTACACATGCAAAATGTGAAGATGTCCCTATGAGTTTGAGCAGCTGGGCTGTATCAGATTCTGTGCTCAGGGATGAGGAACAATGATTCCCAGGTGATGTTTGTTGTCTACAGAGTGGTGGCCACTGTGGGTGACTCCATCAGGAGCTGACACTTGGTCCTAGAAAGTCAGCTGACATGAAGATCTACAGAGATTGTGATATCCCTAACAAATTCAGAATGAAATAACATCAGTTTTGAGGCATTTAAAATTAGTGTACTTTATGTGGGCTTATTGACTTCACAGGGGCAATTGATCCTTTGCTCTTGTGCTCAAATAATATTTGAGCCTTCCTTTATTGAGGTTTTGTGTTCAACATTTCCCTCCCTGGAACCAATGCAGTCAAAATTCCATAAATCATGCATTGCCAAACACATTAAAGGCTTCATTGTTTCTCAAAAACTTCAGGCTAAGTCTTGGGACCTCATCAGATGTTTGTTCTGTAAAACCAGTGATTCAGAATAAAGTTGATTTTTACATAAAACTAAGGTGTAGAAATTATAATAAATGTGATTTCACAGTGAGTAATAAGCAAAAAGCAATCTGTTTTTTGGTCACAAGTTTTTAACCAGGTACCAGCATGGTTGGAATGTTGCTGCTGGTTGAGAAATTATCACAGAAGGCTGTCACTCAAAACAGTACTTTGAAGGCTCTATTGAAACCCTGTAGATACTGGGGATTTCTCTCTGAGGGGTAGTTGTTTTCTTATAATCAGAAAGTGCAATTTAAAATCTGCATTAATACCTTCAGACTAAACCTTTGAATATTGTAGCCCACTGCCAGTTAACTGACTCATTTCTAGTCACTATGTTAAAATACATGAAAAAGAATTGTTAGTATGTCTAGTAAAATGGCTGTTTCTATTATCTTTGCTCTTTCTATGTACGTGTTTTAAGAGAGAAATTCTTACTCTGTGTATTTTGGTGTCAACAGTTCTACTCTTAAATGATGGACAACAAGTTAACAACATAAAATGGGTGTTGACAGTTCTTGAAAATGAAATAATGTTTTATGTAACCTCAAGTTTCTCTCTGAACTTTGACCAAACAATAAAAACCTGAAAAAGGAGGGGCCCTATGCTGTCAAGCACAGAATTGCTCAGGAAAAAAAAAAAATTAATCTAAACAGTGAGGGAGAAGTCTGGGTTCTCTTGCATGATATTTAGCAGCAGTGGTAAGAAGAGGGATGTTTCTTTCTTTGTGTAATGTGCAGTAGTTACAATAAACACAAGATTTCCAAATCTCAGAGGACTCTCTTGACAGTTGCTTGATAACAGCTTTTTTCACTCCATAGTTTTGACAGTTTGTATGTGTTGCCATATCTAGTGTAAACTAAAACATCACTGTCATTCTGTTTTTCTTTCTTATGTGGCTTCCTTTTCTTTATTTTTATTCTGTCTTCAGCATAATGAAAAACATGGGCTTTTAATTTGTCGACTTCAGTAAGACAAGTTGTGTGTGGAGAGTGGCATGTGTTTAAGTTTTGAAATCTTCAAATTGAAAAGCTTTTTTTTGGCCTTTTTTCTTACCCTTTTCTTAAAAAGGATATGTATTTGTGTCCTAATTTTGACCTGGCCTATCAGCATACACCATCAGTATGTGTATGTGTGTGGGAGATACGAAAACAGGGGGCACAGGATATTTCAGTGTTCACAGTGGCATTGCACGTTTTTCTTTTGTTGTAGACTTCCTTTTTTATTCCCACAGAGGTCCACAGAGCTGCAGCACTTGTGTTAACATCCCTTCCCATTTGCTTCCTTTCCCTCCCGTGTTTCTGAATGGTATCAGTGCTGGTATTGGAGTACTGCACCATTTTGGAAGAGCTGCTGGCAGGTGGATGTTGCAGGGAGGGACTTGAGAGATGCCTGTTCAGGAGAGACCAGCCAGCTCCAGGGTACCCTGCTTTCTGCAGCTGCTGCTCAGCTGCTGTGGCTTACCATAGTTAGATTTTGTCCCTGGGTAAGGGATAGCTTTATTTAACCTTTTAGATGGTGGTGGGTGCTGTCCCATCTTTCTAAGGTTATTTTGTCATCAAACCAAATTTGCTTTAGCACAGCAAAGTGCCCAGTGTCGTCATCTGGCATGTTACAGACAAATTCCAATTACTTTTCTGCTTCAAGCTATTGTTAAACACTACAAGCTAGCTGACAGTAAAATTATAAATACAGGTGTTGTCACACTACACTATAATCAGAATTTTAATTTGAGTTTTCATTTGTAAAGCCCTTTTTTCACATGAAAATGGGAATAGAATTAGTTTTATTGACAGTAAAAAGACATTTTGAAAGCTTCCTAAATCATTACCTGTATTTAGTTGTGGGAAAAAATTGTATATGTCCGTATAAAAAGAAGAGTTTTATTATCACATATTTACTCATTATATTTAGTGGTAAATAAAACTAGGAAGATGTGTTTGACAAATGATTGACTTAACTCAGTACGTTTTCACTTCATCAGAACAATAGACAGACATAAATATATATTTGCTTTTGATTTGCTCTGATATTACTAATGCAAGCCTGCGATAAAATCTTCAAGCAAATTAAGTAGTGCCTGTTGAGTCTGCATGCAGTGCTAAACTTTTTATTTTTGCAATTTTCTCTTCTTACATAGATTCATCATTCTTTGCTTTCTTTCTTCCCTTTTTTTTTTTTTTTAGTCTCCTTCTTTTTCTTTGCTTGGTGGTTGGAGTGGTTCCCCCTTCTCAAGACCCTTTTTTTTTTCCTCAAGGCATTTAGTGTCGTGTCTGCCAGATTTCAGTGATGAGCAGCGAATTGCTTTTAAAGTGGGCATTATGCCAGTTCAGCAGCACAATGGAAAACCAATCTTCCACCATTCTACTTTTGATGCTGTTATTGTAGCATTTTAGATAACTGCTGCCACAAAAAAAGATGTGCTCAATTGCTACCAGTTAGTCAAGTTAAATCCAGAGTAGCATTAAAATTACTCTGAAAACTGTTTGTCAGAGGTCATGTGTTGTCTGTGGCTACAGCGCATAGGATAGATGTTCTGTGCTGTGTGGGGTTTTTTCTTTTTGCGTTGTTATTATTACTGTGACTGACCAGCTCTCTAAATAGCCCTTCACTACCTGTTTACTTATTGTTTTCACCTCACTGCTGAAAATATGTGTCGAACAGAAATGTTGAAAAGTTTCTCTAAAGTGCTGGAAATAGCAGGGGAGTGAAGTTGTTCAGGGTGCTACAGTTTGTACGGTGTGAAAGAAAAAAAAAGAAAAAAGAGGGGTAGAGCAAGAACATAATTCTCTGGTTTCTGTAGCAAGATTACTGTTTTCATCTTTTTATCTTCACTTTTCAACCACTGAGTTCACTTTTCTATTTTTTTTTAATAGCACAAATGGAATTTATCCGCTTTCTCACTCTCTTCCCCTTCAACTCCTCCTCTTCCTCTTTATTCCGCTGGCTTTGCTTGTGAATGAAAGGGTCTGTTACTCCCGCTGCAGGACAGATGGCAGTTGTGAAGCGGGGATTATAGCACCAGGTGACTTTTAAATCAGTTGTTTTCCAATAAAACACAAACAGGAAGATTATTTATGGGTGGTGGGAATTAAAAGAGTAAGGATATTTTACTCGCCTCTGGCCGAGTCTTTTTTTTATTAATAATATAATACCCACGCAGTCTGAATACTTGTTTCACCTGCTTGCATCCCTGGAAAATGTATGCTGTGCTGTATTATGTTCTGGTCATTTCTAACAGGGAAGCAGCCTTCTGCATCTGTCACTGGGTAGGACCACTGTGAAGTGTAGGACTGCAGATCACAGCCCCTGGCTACTCCTGTGGGACAGTGAAAGAGCTGATTTAGCTGTGGATTTCAGCATTGCACTGGGGCATCTAAATAACATACCCAGCTTTCAAAGGACTTGGTATTTGTAGCCTGGTAAGTGTGATAGCACTGCAGTGGTCCTTGGTGAAGGTGAGGAAATATATTTAGGCATGAGGTAGGCAGCAGTGGTGGCACACCTTTGAAATTCTTCCCCTTGATCCACGAATTGCTCTTTTTCTGTGGGACAGGACTGGTGTCTCTCATGGGAACACCTTCCACTAGAATTTGCTAATATTTATGAAGTTCTTTAGAATCTCCCAATAGGTGGCAGTGTGGAAGTGCACACTTGTCACAATTAGGTGTTTTTAGTGTCGCTTCTCGAAGATGGGCATTTCCCTACTGGTGGTATTTTAGCCATTGAAGGTTTGCTGCTTTAACAGTAGAAATGTTGTAAACTCTTGGATTTTTCTGTCAAGGGAGCCTCTTGGTGTTACAAATGGGTCAGTTACAGTTGTTACAGCATCTGTGAGTCAGGGGAACTATTCTCTCCAGTGTTTTTTATCAGAGCTGTGTCCATGCTGGGTAAATCCCTTGTGAAAAAGAATACCTTTGAATGATTGTTATGGGAGCTGAATGACTGCAAAAGTGAGGAAGGGTGCTTGTCCCTGGAGTTCAGGGGGAAAGAAGCAGGACCATCTCCCTCAGGGGGGTAAAACTGTGTCCACCAGGCAACATGATTGAAAAGTTAAAGTGCAAAGCACCTAAGTGATAGAGACACACACACCATTTATTATGTAGGTAACCTTAATAATAGTGATTTAAAAAGCAAGGTGAGCACTAGATGAGTTCTCAAGATAAAAATGGAATGTAACTCCATGAGAAACACTTAATACTTAAGGTAATTATAATTATATCTAAATGTAAAAGATCCCCTTTTTTCCTTTTGGTTTTGTTTTTCTCTTTAAAGTAGAATTTCAATTTTGCAGGGGTTATTGTGCAAGTTTCCTTGTTTTTTGATTGCACATCAACAGATCTGTCTATGAGTAAACCTGCAGAATTCAATTACATGCATTTGCCTAGTCTCTATGTATAAATGATTTCTCAGAAAGACCTGTAGAAAGTGTAAATCCTCTGAAGTCAAGTCTTACATGTAGCTCATGCAGAAAACCAGTTAGATGAATTAAGAATGGGAGGGAATAGAAACCTCTGGAATTTGGTGACAATGGATTCCTGCATTTAATATTTTTGCTGATGGGAGAGAAACTTGAATATATTGGGATTTTTTTATTTTTGTAGTTACTTATGTAGTTACACGTCATGGAGTTTTCTCTTGGGCTATATTTTGGTGATACAACATTGAAAATTGTCGCATGCACTTGGTTAAATGCTGTGGAATTCCTCACTAAAAAGCCACCTACAGGAAACAATACAGGAAGCATACTCATTGCAGCAATTTCAGAGCATAATACATTAACTTTTGCAGCCAAGGAAGATGGAGGGAACTGACTCTTGAATGGAAAAAAAACCTCACTCCCTTATTTTTGCAGATCTCAACCTTATTATTCAGTTTCCCAGAAAATATTTAACATGAGGCAAGCTTTCTAGGAAGAAACTGTAGAAGTAAGGATTGGGGTGCCTACAAAGTGCTTAGAAAGTATTAAAGCAAAGTGGCATTTTGGGCTGTGAAATCAGCTATTTGTTTTTTTAAGAAGGAAAATTAATTGGGGTGACTGTTAGGGCTCCTTGAGGAGTAAACACTAAGGTGAACTGAACACAGTTTAAATAAGGACTAGTTAAGCTGGAGCTTGACCCTCATCCACTTACTTTCTTTTCAGTTTGAGTGGTACACCAAAGAATAGCTTATAACAAGATACTGGCTTTATATTGAAGGCAGCTATTTTTAAGTACATACTAATGATGTCACCTTTGAATTTTCAGCCTTAAGTGTATGTACTCTTAGTAATATTAATGGAGTAATTTGAAATTTTGAAAGCACTTGGTTTTCTGTATAAGTGATCCATATGGATTGGTCTGCAAGAAGTTCCAGAATACAATTCTTTGGCAAATTGCTTTTCTGCTCAGTCATTTTTGTCTTAGTGCCTAAGATCAAGCTCTTC